>NC_069504.1:1146108443-1146115943 GCF_027579735.1 Bombina bombina
CCCGAAGTTCCAAGGTGCTGTCAAAGCATCTATCAGAACTGCTTCCGGATCCCTGGATCTGGACCCGTAGCGAGGAAGTTTGGCGTTCTGGCGAGACGCCATGAGATCTATCTCTGGTTTGCCCCAACGTCGAAGTATTTGGGCAAAGACCTCCGGATGAAGTTCCCACTCCCCCGGATGAAAAATCTGGCGACTCAAGAAATCCGCCTCCCAGTTCTCCACTCCCGGGATGTGGATTGCTGACAGGTGGCAAGAGTGAGACTCTGCCCAGCGAATTATCTTTGATACTTCCATCATTGCTAGGGAGCTTCTTGTCCCTCCCTGATGGTTGATGTAAGCTACAGTCGTGATGTTGTCCGACTGAAACCTGATGAACCCCCGAGTTGTTAACTGGGGCCAAGCCAGAAGGGCATTGAGAACCGCTCTCAATTCCAGAATGTTTATTGGCAGGAGACTCTCCTCCTGATTCCATAGTCCCTGAGCCTTCAGAGAATTCCAGACAGCGCCCCAACCTAGTAGGCTGGCGTCTGTTGTTACAATTGTCCAGTCTGGCCTGCTGAATGGCATCCCCCTGGACAGGTGTGGCCGATAAAGCCACCATAGAAGAGAATTTCTGGTCTCTTGATTTAGATTCAGAGTAGGGGACAAATCTGAGTAATCCCCATTCCACTGACTTAGCATGCATAATTGCAGCGGTCTGAGATGTAGGCGTGCAAAAGGTACTATGTCCATTGCCGCTACCATTAAGCCGATCACCTCCATGCATTGAGCTACTGACGGGTGTTGAATGGAATGAAGGACACGGCATGCATTTTGAAGCTTTGTTAACCTGTCTTCTGTCAGGTAAATCTTCATTTCTACAGAATCTATAAGAGTCCCCAAGAATGGAACTCTTGTGAGAGGAAAGAGAGAACTCTTCTTTTCGTTCACTTTCCATCCATGCGACCTTAGAAATGCCAGAACTAACTCTGTATGAGACTTGGCAGTTTGAAAGCTTGAAGCTTGTATTAGAATGTCGTCTAGGTACGGAGCTACCGAAATCCCTTGCGGTCTTAGTACCGCCAGAAGGGCACCCAGAACCTTTGTGAAGATTCTTGGAGCCGTAGCCAATCCGAATGGAAGAGCTACAAACTGGTAGTGCCTGTCTAAGAAGGCAAACCTTAGATACCGGTGATGATCTTTGTGGATCGGAATGTGAAGGTAAGCATCCTTTAAATCCACAGTGGTCATGTACTGACCCTCTTGGATCATGGGTAAAATTGTCCGAATAGTTTCCATTTTGAACGATGGAACTCTTAGGAATTTGTTTAGAATCTTTAAATCTAAGATTGGCCTGAAAGTTCCCTCTTTTTTGGGAACCACAAACAGGTTTGAGTAGAACCCTTGTCCTTGTTCCGACCGCGGAACCGGATGGATCACTCCCATTAATAACAGATCTTGTACGCAGCGTAGAAACGCTTCTTTCTTTATCTGGTTTGTTGACAACCTTGACAGATGAAATCTCCCTCTTGGGGGAGATAATTTGAAGTCTAGAAGGTATCCCTGAGATATGATCTCTAGTGCCCAGGGATCCTGAACATCTCTTGCCCAGGCCTGGGCGAAGAGAGAGAGTCTGCCCCCCACTAGATCCGGTCCCGGATCGGGGGCTCTCGGTTCATGCTGTCTTTGGGGCAGCAGCAGGTTTCCTGGCCTGCTTGCTCTTGTTCCAGGCCTGGTTAGGCTTCCAGCCTTGCCTGTAACGAGCAACAGCTCCTTCCTGTTTTGGTGCAGTGGAGGTTGATGCTGCTCCTGTTTTGAAATTCCGAAAGGGACGAAAATTAGACTGTCTAGCCTTAGCTTTGGCTTTGTCTTGGGGTAGGGCGTGGCCCTTACCTCCTGTAATGTCAGCGATAATTTCTTTCAAACCGGGCCCAAATAAAGACTGCCCCTTGAAAGGTATATTAAGTAATTTGGACTTAGAAGTAACATCTGCTGACCAGGATTTTAGCCACAGCGCCCTACGTGCCTGTATGGCGAATCCTGAGTTCTTAGCCGTAAGTTTGGTTAAATGTACTACGGCCTCCGAAATGAAAGAATTAGCTAGTTTAAGGACTCTAAGCCTGTCCGTAATGTCGTCTAGCGTAGATGAACTAAGGTTCTCTTCCAGCGACTCAATCCAAAAAGCTGCCGCAGCCGTAATCGGCGCGATACATGCAAGGGGTTGCAATATAAAACCTTGTTGAACAAACATTTTCTTAAGGTAACCCTCTAATTTTTTATCCATTGGATCTGAGAAAGCACAGCTATCCTCCACCGGGATAGTGGTACGCTTAGCTAAAGTAGAAACTGCTCCCTCCACCTTGGGGACCGTTTGCCATAAGTCCCGAGTGGTGGCGTCTATTGGAAACATCTTTCTAAATATTGGAGGGGGTGAGAACGGCACACCGGGTCTATCCCACTCCTTAGTAACAATTTCAGTTAGTCTCTTAGGTATAGGAAAAACTTCAGTACTGCAAAGTATTTATCCAACCTGCACAGTTTCTCTGGTATTGCAACGGTGTTACAATCGTTGAGAGCTGCTAAGACCTCCCCTAGTAATACACGGAGGTTCTCCAATTTAAATTTAAAATTTGAAATATCTGAGTCCAATCTGTTTGGATCAGAACCGTCACCCACAGAATGAAGCTCTCCGTCCTCATGCTCTGCGAGCTGTGACGCAGTATCAGACATGGCCCTAGCATTGTCAGCGCACTCTGTTCTCACCCCAGAGTGATCACGCTTGCCTCTTAGTTCTGGTAATTTAGACAAAACTTCAGTCATAACAGTAGCCATATCTTGTAATGTTATCTGTAATGGCCGCCCAGATGTACTAGGCGCCATAATATCACGCACCTCCCGGGCGGGAGATGCAGGTACTGCCGCGTGAGGCGAGTTAGTCGGCATAACTCTCCCCTCGCTGTTTGGTGAAATTTGTTCACATTGTACAGATTGACTTTTATTTAAAGTAGCATCAATACAGTTAGTACATAAATTTCTATTGGGCTCCACCTTGGCATTGGAACAAATGACACAGATATCTTCCTCTGAGTCAGACATGTTTAACACACCAGCAAAAAACTTACAACTTGGTTATAATCTTTTTTAGCAAAAACGTACTGTGCCTCAAAGAGGTACTAAACGATTAAATGACAGTTGAAATAATGAACTGAAAAACAGTTATAGCATCAAACTTTAAAACAACACAACTTTTAGCAAAGGTTTGTTCCCATTAGTAAAATAACAATAATTAAATTTGACATAAAAAATACAAAGCAACGTTTTTATTCACAGTCACTATAAGAATTCTCACAGCTCTGCTGAGAGAATTTACCTCCCTTCAAAGAAGTTTGAAGACCCCTGAGATCTGTCAGAGATGAACCGGATCATGCAGGAAATATAAAGTAACTGACTGGAATTTTTTGATGCGTAGCAAAGAGCGCCAAAAACGGCCCCTCCCTCTCCCACACAGCAGTGAAGAGAAACGAAACTGTCACAAATAAAAGCAAAAAAGGCTGCCAAGTGGAAAATAATGCCCAAATATTTATTCACACAGTACCTCAGCAATGTAAACGATTCTACATTCCAGCAAAAACGTTTAACATGATAAATAGTTATTAAAAGGATTAGTGACCTTTAACAGAGTAGTTCCGGTGAAATGCCATCCCCAGAATACTGAAGTGTATACATACATGTCATTTTAACGGTATGGCAGGATTTTCTCATCAATTCCATTCAGAAAATAAAAACTGCTACATACCTCAATGCAGATTCATCTGCCCGCTGTCCCCTGATCTGAAGCCTTTACCTCCCTCAGATGGCCGAGAACAGCAATATGATCTTAACAACTCCGGTTAAAATCATAGTAAAAAACTCTGGCAGATTCTTCCTCAAACTCTGCCAGAGAAGTAATAACACGCTCCGGTGCTATTGTAAAATAACAAACTTTTGATTGAAGTCATAAAAACTAAGTATAATCACCATAGTCCTCTCACACATCCTATCTAGTCGTTGGGTGCAAGAGAATGACTGGGACTGACGTAGAGGGGAGGAGCTATATGCAGCTCTGCTGGGTGAATCCTCTTGCATTTCCTGTTGGGGAGGAGTTATATCCCAGAAGTAATGATGACCCGTGGACTGATCACACATAACAGAAGAAAAATACTACCTGTCTTGAATAGACAGGGCGGGCTGTGGACTCGGTACATCGCAAAAGAAAGAAATTTATCAGGTAAGCATAAATTTTGTTTTCTTTTGTAAGATGTATCGAGTCCACGGTTTCATCCTTACTTGTGGGATACCAATACCAAAGCTTTAGGACACGGATGAAGGGAGGGACAAGACAGGAACCTAAATGGAAGGCACCACTGCTTGCAAAACCTTTCTCCCAAAAAAAGCCTCCGAAGAAGCAAAAGTATCAAATTTGGAAAATTTGGAAAAGGTATGAAGCAAAGACCAAGTCGCAGCCTTACAAATTTGTTCAACAGAAGCATTTTTAAAAGCCCATGTGGAAGCCACCGATCTAGTGGATTGAGCTGAAATTCTTTCAGGAGGCTGCTGTCCAGCAGTCTCATAAGCCAAACGGATGATGCTTTTCAGCCAAAAGGAAAGAGAGGTAGCCGTAGCCTTTTGATCTCTACGCTTTCCAGAATAGACAACAAAGAAGATGTTTGATGAAAATATTTGGTTGCCTGCAAATAAAACTTCAAAGCACGAACCACGTCCAAATTGTGCAACAGACGCTCCTTCTTAGAGGAAGGATTAGGACACAGAGAAGGAACAACAATTTCCTGATTTATATTCCTGTTCGTAACAACCTTAGGGTGGTACCCAGGTTTGGTACGCAAAACCACCTTATCAGCATGGAAAACAAGATAAGGTGAGTCACATTGTAATGCAGATAGTTCAGAAACTCTTCGAGCTGAAGAGATAGCAACTAGAAACAGAACTTTCCAAGATAGAAGCTTAATATCTATGGAATGCATGGGTTCAAATGGAACCCCCTAAAGAACTTTAAGAACTAAATTGAGACTCCATGGAGGAGCAACAGGTTTAAACACAGGCTTGATTCTAACTAAAGCCTGACAGAAAGCCCAAACGTCTGGGACATCTGCCAGACGCTTGTGCAATGGAATAGACAAAGCAGATATCTGCTCTTTTAAGGAACTAGCTGACAAACCTTTCTCCAATCCCTCTTGGGAATCCCTCTAGGAATCCTGATCTTACTCCATGAGTAACCTTTGGATTCATACCAAAAAAGATATTTACGCCATATCTTATGATAGATTTTCCTGGTGACAGGCTTTCGAGCCTGAATCAAGGTATCTTTGACCGACTCAGAGAAACCCCGCTTTGATAAAATCAAGCGTTCAAGCTCCAAGCAGTCAGTTGCAGAGAAATTAGATTTGGATGCTTGAACGGACCTTGAATCAAAAGGTACTGCCTCAGTGGCAGAGACCATGGTGGCAGAGATAACATGTCCACCAGGTCTGCATACCAAGTCCTGCATGGCCACGCAGGTGCTATCAAAATCACTGAAGCTCTCTCCTGCTTGATTCTGGCAATCAGACGCGGAAGGAGAGGGAATGGTGGAAACACATAAGCCAGGTTGAACGACCAGGGTACTGCTAGAGCATCTATCAGTACTGCCTGAGGATCCCTTGACCTGGACCCGTAACGAGGAAGTTTGGCGTTCTGACGAGACGCCATCAGATCCAATTCCGGTGTGCACCATAGCTGAACCAGTTGAGCAAACACCTCCGGATGGAGTTCCCACTCCCCCTGACGAATTAGAAAATCCGCCTCCCAGTTCTCTACCCCTGGGATATAGATTGCTGATAGATGGCAAGAGTGAGTCTCTGCCCATTGGATTATTCTGGAAACTTCTATCATCGCTAAGGAACTCCTTGTTCCTCCTGATGATTGATATAAGCCACAGTCGTGATGTTGTCCGACTGAAATCTGATGAAGTCTGATTACCTCCATACATTGAGCCACTGACGGCCGAGGAATGGAATGAAGAGCTCGGTAGGTGAATAAAATCTTTGATTTCCTTACCTCCGTCAGAAATATTTTCATGTCCACCGAGTCTATCAGAGTCCCTAGGAATGAAACTCTTGTGAGAGGGGAAAGAGAACTCTTTTTTATGTTCCGCTTCCACCAGTGAGATCTTAGAAAGGCCAACACGAAGTCCGTGTGAGACTTGGCTAGTTGGAAAGTCGACGCTTGAATTAGGATATCGTCTAGATAAGGCGCCACTGCTATGCCCCGCGGCCTTAGGACCGCCAGAAGGGCCCCTAGCACCTTTGTGAAAATTCTGGGAGCCGTGGCCAACCCGAAGGGAAGAGCCACAAACTGGTAATGCTTGTCCAGAAAGGCAAACCTGAGAAATTGGTGATTATCTTTGTGGATAGGAATGTGTAGATGCGCATCCTTTAAGTGCACGGTGGTCATATATTGACCCTCCTGGATCATTGGTAAAATAGTCCGAATGGTCTCCATCTTTAAGGATGGGACTCTGAGGAATTGGTTTAGGATCTTGAGATTTAGGATTGGTCTGAAGGGTCCCTCTTTTTTGGGAACCACAAACAGATTGGAGTAGAACCCCTGCCCCTGTTCTGTCTTTGGAACTGGGCAGATCACTCCCATGTTAAATAGATATTCTACACAGCATAAGAACGCCTCTCTTTTTGTCTGGTTTACAGACAATTGAGAAAGATGGAATCTCCCCCTTGGAGGAGAATCTTTGAAATCTAGAAGATACCCCTGGGTTACGATTTCTACAGCCCAGGAGTCATGAACGTCTCTTGCCCAAGCCTGAGCAAAGAGATAAAGTCTGCCCCTTACTAGATCCGCTCCCGCATCGGGGGCTACCCCTTCATGCTGACTTGGTGGCAGCAGCAGGCTTCTTGGCCTGTTTACATTTGTTCCAAGCCAGGGTTAGGTCTCCAGACTGGCTTGGATTGAGCAAAATTCCCCTCTTGCCTTGCAGCAGGGGAAGAGGAAGAGGAACCACCTTTGAAGTTTCGAAAGGAACGAAAATTATTTTGTTTGATCCTCATCTTATTTGACTAATCCTGAGGGAGGGCATGACCCTTCCCTCCAGTGATATCTGAAATGATCTCTTTCAGTTCAGGCCCGAATAGGGTCTTACCCTTGAAAGGGATGGTCAAAAGCTTAGATTTTGATGACACATCAGCCGACCAGGACTTAAGCCATAACGCTCTACGCGCTAAAATGGCAAAACCTGAATTCTTTGCCGCTATTTTAGCCAGATGAAAAGCGGCGTCTGTAATGAAAAAATGAGCTAGCTTAAGACCCCTAATTCTATCCAGAATATCATCTAATGGGGTCTCCACCTGAAGAGCCTCTTCCAGAGCCTCGAACCAAAAGGCAGCTGCAGTGGTTTCAGGAACAATGCACACTATAGGCTGGAGGAGAAAACCCTGATGAACAAACATTTTCTTTAGGAGACCCTTTAACTTT
>NC_069504.1:1146586524-1146619024 GCF_027579735.1 Bombina bombina
ATTTAAATGTAATCACATCGGGTTCAGCTTGTTGAGAAATTTTCCCTGAATCTGAAATTTCTCCCTCAGACAAAACCTCCCTGGCCCCATCAGACTGGTGTAGGGGCATTACAGAACCATTATCAGCGTCGTCATGCTCTTCAGTATCTAAAACAGAGCAGTCGCGCTTACGCTGATAAGTGGGCATTTTGGCTAAAATGTTTTTGATAGAATTATCCATTACAGCCGTTAATTGTTGCATAGTAAGGAGTATTGGCGCGCTAGATGTACTAGGGGCCTCCTGAGTGGGCAAGACTCGTGTAGACGAAGGAGGGAATGATGCAGTACCATGCTTACTCCCCTCACTTGAGGAATCATCTTGGGCATCATTTTCATTGTCACATAAATCACATTTATTTAAATGAGAAGGAACCCTGGCCTCCCCACATTCAGAACACAGTCTATCTGGTAGTTCAGACATGTTAAACAGGCATAAACTTGATAACAAAGTACAAAAAACGTTTTAAAATAAAACCGTTACTGTCACTTTAAATTTTAAACTGAACACACTTTATTACTGCAATTGCGAAAAAATATGAAGGAATTGTTCAAAATTCACCAAAATTTCACCACAGTGTCTTAAAGCCTTAAAAATATTGCACACCAAATTTGGAAGCTTTAACCCTTAAAATAACGGAACCGGAGCCGTTTTTAACTTTAACCCCTTTACAGTCCCTGGTATCTGCTTTGCTGAGACCCAACCAAGCCCAAAGGGGAATACGATACCAAATGACGCCTTCAGAAAGTCTTTTCTATGTATCAGAGCTCCTCACACATGCGACTGCATGTCATGCCTCTCAAAAACAAGTGCGCAATACCGGCGCGAAAATGAGGCTCTGCCTATGATTAGGGAAAGCCCCTAAAGAATAAGGTGTCTAAAACAGTGCCTGCCGATATAATTTTACCAAAATACCCAGATTAAATGATTCCTCAAGGCTAAATATGTGTAATATATGAATCGATTTAGCCCAGAAAAAGTCTACAGTCTTAATAAGCCCTTGTGAAACCCTTATTTACTATCTTAATAAACATGGCTTACCGGATCCCATAGGGAAAATGACAGCTTCCAGCATTACATCGTCTTGTTAGAATGTGTCATACCTCAAGCAGCAAGAGACTGCTCACTGTTCCCCCAACTGAAGTTAATTCCTCTCAACAGTCCTGTGTGGAACAGCCATGGATTTTAGTAACGGTTGCTAAAATCATTTTCCTCATACAAACAGAAATCTTCATCTCTTTTCTGTTTCAGAGTAAATAGTACATACCAGCACTATTTTAAAATAACAAACTCTTGATTGAATAATAAAAAACAGAATTTATGTTTACCTGATAAATTTCTTTCTCCAACGGTGTGTCCGGTCCACGGCGTCATCCTTACTTGTGGGATATTCTCTTCCCCAACAGGAAATGGCAAAGAGCCCAGCAAAGCTGGTCACATGATCCCTCCTAGGCTCCGCCTACCCCAGTCATTCGACCGACGTTAAGGAGGAATATTTGCATAGGAGAAACCATATGGTACCGTGGTGACTGTAGTTAAAGAAAATAAAATATCAGACCTGATTAAAAAAACCAGGGCGGGCCGTGGACCGGACACACCGTTGGAGAAAGAAATTTATCAGGTAAACATAAATTCTGTTTTCTCCAACATAGGTGTGTCCGGTCCACGGCGTCATCCTTACTTGTGGGAACCAATACCAAAGCTTTAGGACACGGATGAAGGGAGGGAGCAAATCAGGTCACCTAAATGGAAGGCACCACGGCTTGCAAAACCTTTCTCCCAAAAATAGCCTCAGAAGAAGCAAAAGTATCAAACTTGTAAAATTTGGTAAAAGTGTGCAGTGAAGACCAAGTCGCTGCCCTACATATCTGATCAACAGAAGCCTCGTTCTTGAAGGCCCATGTGGAAGCCACAGCCCTAGTGGAATGAGCTGTGATTCTTTCGGGAGGCTGCCGTCCGGCAGTCTCGTAAGCCAATCTGATGATGCTTTTAATCCAAAAAGAGAGAGAGGTAGAAGTTGCTTTTTGACCTCTCCTTTTACCTGAATAAACAACAAACAAGGAAGATGTTTGTCTAAAATCCTTTGTAGCATCTAAATAGAATTTTAGAGCGCGAACAACATCCAAATTGTGCAACAAACGTTCCTTCTTTGAAACTGGTTTTGGACACAGAGAAGGTACGATAATCTCCTGGTTAATGTTTTTGTTAGAAACAACTTTTGGAAGAAAACCAGGTTTAGTACGTAAAACCACCTTATCTGCATGGAACACCAGATAAGGAGGAAAACACTGCAGAGCAGATAATTCTGAGACTCTTCTAGCAGAAGAAATCGCAACTAAAAACAAAACTTTCCAAGATAATAACTTAATATCAACGGAATGTAAGGGTTCAAACGGAACCCCCTGAAGAACTGAAAGAACTAAATTGAGACTCCAAGGAGGAGTCAAAGGTTTGTAAACAGGCTTGATTCTAACCAGAGCCTGAACAAAGGCTTGAACATCTGGCACAGCTGCCAGCTTTTTGTGAAGTAATACCGACAAGGCAGAAATCTGTCCCTTCAGGGAACTAGCAGATAATCCCTTGTCCAATCCTTCTTGAAGGAAGGATAGAATCCTAGGAATCTTAACCTTGTCCCAAGGGAATCCTTTAGATTCACACCAACAGATATATTTTTTCCAAATTTTGTGGTAAATCTTTCTAGTCACAGGCTTTCTGGCCTGAACAAGAGTATCGATAACAGAATCTGAGAATCCTCGCTTCGATAAAATCAAGCGTTCAATCTCCAAGCAGTCAGCTGGAGTGAAACCAGATTCGGATGTTCGAACGGACCCTGAACAAGAAGGTCTCGTCTCAAAGGTAGCTTCCAAGGTGGAGCCGATGACATATTCACCAGATCTGCATACCAAGTCCTGCGTGGCCACGCAGGAGCTATCAAGATCACCGACGCCCTCTCCTGCTTGATCCTGGCTATCAGCCTGGGGATGAGAGGAAATGGCGGGAACACATAAGCTAGTTTGAAGGTCCAAGGTGCTACTAGTGCATCCACTAGAGCCGCCTTGGGATCCCTGGATCTGGTCCCGTAGCAAGGAACTTTGAAGTTCTGACGAGAGGCCATCAGATCCATGTCTGGAATGCCCCACAGGTGAGTGACTTGGGCAAAGATTTCCGGATGGAGTTCCCACTCCCCCGGATGCAATGTCTGCCGACTCAGAAAATCCGCTTCCCAATTTTCCACTCCTGGGATGTGGATAGCAGACAGGTGGCAGGAGTGAGACTCCGCCCAAAGAATAATTTTGGTTACTTCTTCCATCGCTAGGGAACTTCTTGTTCCCCCCTGATGGTTGATGTACGCAACAGTCGTCATGTTGTCTGATTGAAACCGTATGAACCTGGTCCTCGCAAGCTGGGGCCAGGCCTGGAGAGCATTGAATATCGCTCTCAGTTCCAGAATATTTATCGGTAGAAGAGATTCTTCTCGAGACCAAAGACCCTGAGCTTTCAGGGATCCCCAGACCGCGCCCCAGCCTATCAGACTGGCGTCGGTCGTGACAATGACCCACTCTGGTCTGTGGAACATCATCCCTTGAGACAGATTGTCCAGGGACAGCCACCAACGGAGTGAGTCTCTGGTCCTCTAATTTACTTGTATCTTCGGAGACAAGTCTGTATAGTCCCCATTCCACTGACTGAGCATGCACAGTTGTAATGGTCTTAGATGAATGCGCGCAAAAGGAACTATGTCCATCGCCGCCACCATCAAACCGATCACTTCCATGCACTGAGCTATGGAAGGAAGAGGAACGGAATGAAGTATCCGACAAGAGTCCAGAAGCTTTGTTTTTCTGGCCTCTGTTAGAAAGATCCTCATTTCTAAGGAGTCTATAATTGTTCCCAAGAAGGGAACCCTTGTTGACGGGGATAGAGAACTCTTTTCCACGTTCACTTTCCAGCCGTGAGATCTGAGAAAGGCCAGGACAATGTCCGTGTGAGCCTTTGCTTGAGGAAGGGACGACGCTTGAATCAGAATGTCGTCCAGGTAAGGTACTACTGCAATGCCCCTTGGTCTTAGCACCGCTAGAAGGGACCCTAGTACCTTTGTGAAAATCCTTGGAGCAGTGGCTAATCCGAAAGGAAGCGCCACGAACTGGTAATGTTTGTCCAGGAATGCAAACCTTAGGAACCGATGATGTTCCTTGTGGATAGGAATATGTAGATACGCATCCTTTAAATCCACCGTGGTCATGAATTGACCTTCCTGGATGGAAGGAAGGATAGTTCGAATGGTTTCCATCTTGAACGATGGGACCTTGAGAAATTTGTTTAAGATCTTGAGATCTAGGATTGGTCTGAACGTTCCCTCTTTTTTGGGAACTATGAACAGATTGGAGTAGAACCCCATCCCTTGTTCTCTTAATGGAACAGGATGAATCACTCCCATTTTTAACAGGTCTTCTACCCAATGTAAGAACGCCTGTCTTTTTATGTGGTCTGAAGACAACTGCGACCTGTGGAACCTCCCCCTTGGGGGAAGTCCCTTGAATTCCAGAAGATAACCCTGGGAGACTATTTCTAGCGCCCAAGGATCCAGAACATCTCTTGCCCAAGCCTGAGCGAAGAGAGAGAGTCTGCCCCCCACCAGATCCGGTCCCGGATCGGGGGCCAATATTTCATGCTGTCTTGGTAGCAGTGGCAGGTTTCTTGGCCTGCTTTCCCTTGTTCCAGCCTTGCATTGGTCTCCAAGCTGGCTTGGCCTGAGAAGTATTACCCTCTTGCTTAGAGGACGTAGCACCTTGGGCTGGTCCGTTTTTACGAAAGGGACGAAAATTAGGTCTATTTTTTGCCTTGAAAGGCCGATCCTGAGGAAGGGCGTGGCCCTTACCCCCAGTGATATCAGAGATAATCTCTTTCAAGTCAGGACCAAACAACGTTTTCCCCTTGAAAGGAATGATTAGTAGCTTGTTCTTGGAAGACGCATCAGCCGACCAAGATTTCAACCAAAGCGCTCTGCGCGCCACAATAGCAAACCCAGAGTTCTTAGCCGCTAACTTAGCCAATTGCAAAGAGGCGTCTAGAGTGAAAGAATTAGCCAATTTGAGAGCATTGATTCTGTCCATAATCTCCTCATAAGGAGGAGAGTCACTATCGAGCACCTTAAGCAGTTCATCAAACCAGAAATATGCGGCAGTAGTGACAGGGACAATGCATGAAATGGGTTGTAGAAGGTAACCCTGCTGAACAAACATCTTTTTAAGCAAACCTTCTAATTTTTTATCCATAGGATCTTTGAAAGCACAACTATCCTCTATTGGAATAGTGGTGCGTTTGTTTAAAGTAGAAACCGCTCCCTCGACCTTGGGGACTGACTGCCATAAGTCCTTTCTGGGGTCGACCATAGGAAACAATTTTTTAAATATGGGGGGAGGGACGAAAGGAATACCGGGCCTTTCCCATTCTTTATTAACAATGTCCGCCACCCGCTTGGGTATAGGAAAAGCTTCTGGGAGCCCCGGCACCTCTAGGAACTTGTCCATTTTACATAGTTTCTCTGGGATGACTAAATTTTCACAATCATCCAGAGTGGATAATACCTCCTTAAGCAAAATGCGGAGATGTTCCAATTTAAATTTAAATGTAATCACATCAGATTCAGCCTGCTGAGAAATGTTCCCTAAATCAGTAATTTCTCCCTCAGACAAAACCTCCCTGGCCCCCTCAGATTGGGTTAGGGGCCCTTCAGAGATATTAATATCAGCGTCGTCATGCTCTTCAGTAACTAAAACAGAGCAGCCACGCTTACGCTGACAAGGGTTCATTTTGGCTAAAATGTTTTTGACAGAATTATCCATTACAGCCGTTAATTGTTGCATAGTAAGGAGTATTGGCGCGCTAGATGTACTAGGGGCCTCCTGAGTGGGCAAGACTCGTGTAGACGAAGGAGGGAATGATGCAGTACCATGCTTACTCCCCTCACTTGAGGAATCATCTTGGGCATCATTGTCATTATCACATAAATCACATTTATTTAAATGAATAGGAATTCTGGCTTCCCCACATTCAGAACACAGTCTATCTGGTAGTTCAGACATGTTAAACAGGCATAAACTTGATCAGAAAGTACAAAAAACGTTTTAAAATAAAACCGTTACTGTCACTTTAAATTTTAAACTGAACACACTTTATTACTGCAATTGCGAAAAAACATGAAGGAATTGTTCAAAATTCACCAAATTTTCACCACAGCGTCTTAAAGCCTTGAAAATATTGCACACCAATTTTGGAAGCTTTAACCCTTAAAATAACGGAACCGGAGCCGTTTTAAGCTATAAACCCCTTTACAGTCCCTGGTATCTGCTTTGCTGAGACCCAACCAAACCCAAAGGGGAATACGATACCAAATGACGCCTTCAGAAGTCTTTTATAAGTATCAGAGCTCCTCTCACATGCGACTGCATGCCATGCCTCTCAAAAACAAGTGCGCAACACCGGCGCGAAAATGAGACTCTGCCTATGCTTGGGGAAAGCCCCTAAAGAATAAGGTGTCTAAACAGTGCCTGCCGATATTATTATATCAAAATACCCAGATAAAATGATTCCTCAAGGCTAAATATGTGTTAATAATTAATCGATTTAGCCCAGAAAAAGTCTACAGTTTAAATAAGCCCTTGTGAAGCCCTTATTTACAATCGTAATAAACATGGCTTACCGGATCCCATAGGGAAAATGACAGCTTCCAGCATTACATCGTCTTGTTAGAATGTGTCATACCTCAAGCAGCAAGAGACTGCAAACTGTTCCCCCAACTGAAGTTAATTGCTCTCAACAGTCCTGTGTGGAACAGCCATTGGATTTTAGTTACGGTTGCTAAAATCATTTTCCTCATACAAACAGAATTCTTCATCTCTTTTCTGTTTCTGAGTAAATAGTACGTACCAGCACTATTTGAAAATAACAAACTCTTGATTGAATAATGAAAAACTACAGTTAAACACTAAAAAACTCTAAGCCATCTCCGTGGAGATGTTGCCTGTACAACGGCAAAGAGAATGACTGGGGTAGGCGGAGCCTAGGAGGGATCATGTGACCAGCTTTGCTGGGCTCTTTGCCATTTCCTGTTGGGGAAGAGAATATCCCACAAGTAAGGATGACGCCGTGGACCGGACACACCTATGTTGGAGAAACTACAGTTAAACACTAAAAAACTCTAAGCCATCTCCGTGGAGATGTTGCCTGTACAACGGCAAAGAGAATGACTGGGGTAGGCGGAGCCTAGGAGGGATCATGTGACCAGCTTTGCTGGGCTCTTTGCCATTTCCTGTTGGGGAAGAGAATATCCCACAAGTAAGGATGACGCCGTGGACCGGACACACCTATGTTGGAGAAAGGGAAAAACCGGAAGCCCAGGTAACTGCTCATCAGTTACACAACCTGCAAAGCTGTGCTAGGGACCACCTAAAATCCCTAGAGTCCGCTGAGCACAAAAGCCTCCAAGGAGCCGGCCCTGTGGCTCTCGACGCCCACAAAGCGTACCCCCAACCTAAAGGACAAGAACCTCTATCTGCCCCCGAGTGGGAGAACAGAGCACCGAATAAGAGATCCAAAGGACCATCCAAGAAGGGAAGAAAGAAAACTCAAAAGCAAAACAGAGCAAACCAAAAGTTGCTACAGGACCACTGCCCAGCGAGACGAACTCCCTAAAAAGGCAAGGACCAGAAAGATAAATTCCATACTTAGGAAAAAAACAATCAATAGGATGACCAGAGGGCCGCCCTCCGATCCAAGACACAGCACCATACAACCTATGGTGCTCCAAATCCTTGAGTTCCCCATTGTATCATATTCAAGACGAAAACCCGTCAGACTAGATAAGCATAGACAGGGTAACTATTCTAGCAGCTAAAAAAGAGCTCTCAGTGAGAACACAGAGCCCCCTCTAAACAAGAACTTGCGATGACTAATCCCCAGGCAGCAAAGCCATCGTGGGACTTCATCCCACCGAGAATCGCAGAGAAACATTGGCAACAGCTCCTGTCCAGAAAAAATCTGGACTCCAAGGAGCGTCCCATCCCAGCAGCAGACGCCACCAGTAGAGAGATGGACATCAAGAGTCACCCCCACCGAAGGGGAGAACAGACTCAATAAAAGTACATGGTCAATACTTAACAGAGCAGACCGATCCCTGACCTTCACTCCAAGGTAATTGTCTCAGCCCAAAGGCTGATAAAGACAGAAGTCAAAGAGTACCAAAAACTCCGCCCAGACCTCCGAAGAGAAGGGATGGGTCTGTAAGGGAACGAAACCC
Organism: Bombina bombina; assembly: GCF_027579735.1. Classification (NCBI taxonomy): domain Eukaryota; kingdom Metazoa; phylum Chordata; class Amphibia; order Anura; family Bombinatoridae; genus Bombina; species Bombina bombina. Next base: position 1,146,594,861 of record NC_069504.1, read on the forward strand.
CTAAGTAGAGCTCTGACAACTTACTTAAAACTTGCATGCTACTATGAGCCATGACAGAAACTACATGCTCGGGTTCTAGAACCCCTACACAACTGCCTTCCCTAAAGAAGGAACACTCTCAAAAGGAAGATAGAACTCTGACCCACTGCGTTCTTATACCAGAATCCAGCCCCGTGATCCTGAGTACACAAGGAAGGGAAAAAACCCTCCGAAGCGAGAAAAACAGGGACCCACAGGCCTTCACGGATACTGAGGTACCTCCAAATCAAAGGAGAGCAAACGCAAGAAACTCATCCCCCACTATAGATAAGGAGAAGAGGAAGTAGGGAAAACGGTAAAACACCCTACCTAGAGGCGAAACCCTTCGGTCATTACCGCCAGCTCAGGTGATACGACAACTGAAAGTCTACAAGGAAGCAGATGCCCCAGAAGACAAAGTAGGGACCCGTCAGAGAGACCTCAAACTTAAACTTAAATATCAATCTCCCATGAGAGCCAAAAAAAAAAAACTTTCAAAGGGACACGCGGGCGATCCAACCCCAAGGTTGAGCTGAACCGCCCATGCCCGATTCCAAGCAAGAGACGTGGTCCTAAGTCAGAGTCCCTGAAAAACAGGACAGATCGAAAGATCTAACCTCCTGAGGAACCCTTAGGCCGTCTCCTATGGTTAGGAGTGCACCCAGGACAGAGTCTTCCACCATCCAAAGTTCATAGACATAGGGTACCAGCAACAGCCTCAAACCCAAGAGTCTGAAAACACTTGTAACAAGTCTAAGAAAATGGCAACCAGTACCATTGGATCTTAAGATAATCCTTTGTAGACAGGCTTGACTACCTGATCTATACTCCGGTGTAGATAAATAAAACCCATTTTCTTGACCCCAAAAGGGCGAATGTCTGTATCTGACCCGGACCTCCTACCCGCAAGCCCAAACGGCTAGATCTGCTATACGATCAAAAAATAGCACCCAAGAGTCTAAAGACTCTCGCTGCATCTCCGGACTCTAATCTTCATCCATGCTCTCACTGAGAGGATGACAGGATTACTTAAAACTCCAGTCCCATTTTGAAGAGTACTACCCTACAAAAGAGACTATCTTCAATCTTCTGACACTTCTCTGCCAACCTCCTCTGATGAAAGGCAAAGAATGATTGGTGGATGAGGGAAGAGGGGGAGGTATTTAAGCCTTTGGCTGGGGTGTCTTTGCCTCCTACTGGTGGCCAGGTTCTGAATTCCCAAAAGTAATGAATGCAGCTGTGGACTCTTCACGTTTAAGAAAAAACTTTATTTATTTTACTGATGCGACTTGTCAATTGCCAGATCACCCGAATGGGCTGTCCGACAAGTATTTTTACGTCCATTCATATGTAATATTTTAGCATAAATTCAATCCCCCCCCAACGCATGCGCATTTCTATAACACATATCACGCATGGTTACTGCAATACATGAAGACTTTTTTCCAGGTGTTCGGAGAACTTAGCATAGAGAATCTTCTGTGCGCTATACTCGCAATGATATATGGCAGCATTGACGTCAGTGAGGGAACTCTGGAGCAGAAAGCGCATGCATTAGATTAGAACTTAGTAGAGCGCATGCTTGGCCTGAAAAGAAATACCCGGAACTGCATAGAATCACGTGCACAGCCTGTGCCTGCACATTATTATCAGTGTATCTACACGTGCACAGTCTGTGCCTGCACATTATTATCAGTGTACCATCACGTGCACAGCCTGTGCCTGCACATTATTATCAGTGTACCATCACGTGCACAGCCTGCACATTATTATCAGTGTACCATCAAGTGCACAGCCTGTGCCTGCACGTTATAATCAGTGTACCATCACATGCACAGCCTGCACATTATTATCAGTGTACCATCAAGTGCACAGCCTGTGCCTGCACGTTATTATCAGTGTACCATCACGTGCACAGCCTGCACATTATTATCAGTGTACCATCAAGTGCACAGCCTGTGCCGGCACATTATTATCAGTGTACCATCACGTGCACAGCCTGTGCCTGCACATTATTATCAGTGTATCATCACGTGCACAGCCTGTGCCTGCACATTATTATCAGTGTACCATCACGTGCACAGCCTGTGCCTGTACATTATTATCAGTGTACCATCACGTGCACAGCCTGCACATTATTATCAGTGTACCATCACGTGCACAGCCTGTGCCTGCACATTATTATCAGTGTACCATCACGTGCACAGCCTGTGCCTGCACATTATTATCAGTGTATCATCACGTGCACAGCCTGTGCCTGCACATTATTATCAGTGTACCATCACGTGCACAGCCTGCGCCTGCACATTATTATCAGTGTACCATCACATGCACAGCCTGCAAATTATTATCAGTGTACCATCAAGTGCACAGCCTGTGCCTGCACGTTATTATTAGTGTACCATCACATGCACAGCCTGTGCCTGCACGTTATTATCAGTGTACCATCACATGCACAGCCTGTGCCTGCACGTTATTATCAGTGTACCATCACATGCACAGCCTGCACATTATTATCAGTGTACCATCAAGTGCACAGCCTGTGCCTGCACGTTATTATCAGTGTACCATCACATGCACAGCCTGTGCCTGCACGTTATTATCAGTGTACCATCACATGCACAGCCTGCACATTATTATCAGTGTACCATCAAGTGCACAGCCTGTGCCTGCACGTTATTATCAGTGTACCATCACGTGCACAGCCTGCACACTATTATCAGTGTACCATAACGTGCACAGCCTGTGCCTGCACATCATTATCAGTGTACCATAACGTGCACAGCCTGCACATTATCATGATTTAGATACCATAACGTGCACAGCCTGCACATTATCATTAGCTTTGTACCAATACGTGCACAACCTGTACCTGCACACATTATCATTATCTGTGTATCGTCACGTGCACAGCCTGTGTCTGCACATTATCATTATCTGTGTATCCTCACGTGCACAGCCTGTACCTGCACATTATCATTATCTGTGTATCGTCACGTGCACAGCCTGTGTCTGCACATTATCATTATCTGTGTATCCTCACGTGCACAGCCTGTACCTGCACATTATCATTATCTGTGTATCCTCACGTGCACAGCCTGTACCTGCACATTATCATTATCTGTGTATCCTCACGTGCACAGCCTGTACCTGCACATTATCATTATCTGTGTATCCTCACGTGCACAGCCTGTACATGCACATTATCATTATCTGTGTATCCTCAGGTGCACAGCCTGTACCTGCACATTATCATTATCTGTGTATCATCACGTGCACAGCCTGTACCTGCACATTATCATTATCTGTGTATCCTCACGTGCACAGCCTGTACCTGCACATTTTAATTATCTGTGTATCCTCACGTGCACAGCCTGTACCTGCACATTATCATTATCTGTGTATCGTCACGTGCACAGCCTGTACCTGCACATTATCATTATCTGTGTATCATCAGGTGCACAGCCTGTACCTGCACATTATCATTATCTGTGTATCCTCACGTGCACAGCCTGTACCTGCACATTATCATTATCTGTGTATCCTCAGGTGCACAGCCTGTACCTGCACATTATCATTATCTGTGTATCCTCACGTGCACAGCCTGTACCTGCACATTTTAATTATCTGTGTATCCTCACGTGCACAGCCTGTACCTGCACATTATCATTATCTGTGTATCATCAGGTGCACAGCCTGTTCCTGCACATTATCATTATCTGTGTATCATCAGGTGCACAGCCTGTTCCTGCACATTATCATTATCTGTGTATCATCAGGTGCACAGCCTGTTCCTGCACATTATCATTATCTGTGTATCCTCACGTGCACAGCCTGTACATGCACATTATCATTATCTGTGTATCCTCAGGTGCACAGCCTGTACCTGCACATTATCATTATCTGTGTATCCTCACGTGCACAGCCTGTACCTGCACATTATCATTATCTGTGTATCATCACGAGCACAGCCTGTACCTGTACATTATCATTATCTGTGTATCATCACTAGCAGACTGTGTCTGCACATTATCATTATCTGTGTATCATCACTAGCACAGCCTGTGTCTGCACATTATTATTATCTGTGTATCATCACTAGCACAGCCTGTGTCTGCACATTATCATTATCTGTGTATCCTCACGTGCACAGTCTGTGCTTGCACATTATCATTATCTGTGTATCATCACTAGCACAGCCTGTGTCTACACATTATCATTATCTGTGTATCATCACTAGCACAGCCTGTGTCTACACATTATCATTATCTGTGTATCATCACTTGCACAGCCTGTGTCTACACATTATCATTATCTGTGTATCATCACTAGCACAACCTGTGTCTGCACATTATCATTATCTGTGTATCATCACTAGCACAGCCTGTGTCTACACATTATCATTATCTGTGTATCATCACTAGCACAGCCTGTGTCTGCACATTATCATTATCTGTGTATCATCACTAGCACAGCCTGTGTCTGCACATTATTATTATCTGTGTATCATCACTAGCACAGACTGTGTCTGCACATTATTATTATCTGTGTATCATCAAGTGCACAGCCTGTACCTGCACATTATTATTATCTGTGTATCATCAAGTGCACAGCCTGTTTCTGCACATTATTATTATCTGTGTATCATCAAGTGCACAGCCTGTACCTGCACATTATCATTATCTGTGTATCATCACTTGCACAGCCTGTTTCTGCACATTATCATTATCTGTGTATCATCACGTGCACAGCCTGTGTCTGCCCATTATCATTATCTGTGTATCATCACTTGCACAGCCTGTACATTATCATTATCTGTGTATCCTCACGTGCACAACCTGTGTCTGCACATTATTAATATCTGTGCCTGCACATTATCATTATTTGTGTATCATCACTAGCATAGCATGTGTCTACACAATATCATTATCTGTGTATCATCACTAGAACAGCCTGTGTCTACACATTATTATTATCTGTGTATCATCAAGTGCACAGCCTGTACCTGCACATTATCATTATCTGTGTATCATCACTTGCACAGCCTGTGTCTGCACATTATCATTATCTGTGTATCATCACTTGCACAGCCTGTGTCTGCACATTATCATTATCTGTGTATCATCACTTGCATAGCCTGTGTCTGCACATTATCATTATCTGTGTATCATCACTTGCACAGCCTCTGCCTGCACATTATCATTATCTGTCTATCATCACTTGCACAGCCTGTGTCTGCACATTATTATTATCTGTGCATCATCACTTGCACAGCCTGTTTCCGCACATTATCACTATCTGTGTATCCTCACGTGCACAGCCTGTGTCTGCCCATTATCATTATCTGTGTATCATCACTTGCACAGCCTGTGTCTGCACATTATTATTATCTGTGTATCATCACTAGCACAGCCTGTGTCTGCACATTATTATTATATGTGTATCATCACTTGCACAGCCTGTGTCTGCACATTATTATTATCTGTGTATCATCACGTGCACAGCCTGTACCTGCACATTATCATTATCTGTGTATCATCACGTGCACAGCCTGTACCTGCACATTATTATTATCTGTGTATCATCACTTGCACAGCCTCTGCCTGCACATTTTCATTATCTGTGTATCATCACGTGCACAGCCTGTACCTGCACATTATCATTATCTGTGTATCATCACATGCACAGCCTGTACCTGTACATTATCATTATCTGTGTATCATCACTTGCACAGCCTGTACCTGCATATTATCATTATCTGTGCATCATCACTTGCACAGCCTGTACCTGTACATTATCATTATCTGTGTATCATCACGAGCACAGCCTGTAAATGTACATTATCATTATCTGTGTATCATCACTAGCACAGACTGTGTCTGCACATTATCATTATCTGTGTATCATCACGTGCACAGCCTGTGTCTGCACATTATCATTATCTGTGTATCGTCACTAGCACAGCCTGTGTCTGCACATTATCATTATCTGTGTATCCTCACGTGCACAGCCTGTACCTGCACATTATCATTATCTGTGTATCCTCACGTGCACAGCCTGTACCTGCACATTATCATTATCTGTGTATCCTCACGTGCACAGCCTGTACCTGCACATTATCATTATCTGTGTATCCTCAGGTGCACAGCCTGTACCTGCACATTATCATTATCTGTGTATCATCACGTGCACAGCCTGTACCTGCACATTATCATTATCTGTGTATCCTCACGTGCACAGCCTGTGTCTGCACATTTTAATTATCTGTGTATCCTCACGTGCACAGCCTGTACCTGCACATTATCATTATCTGTGTATCATCAGGTGCACAGCCTGTACCTGCACATTATCATTATCTGTGTATCATCACGTGCACAGCCTGTACCTGCACATTATCATTATCTGTGTATCATCACATGCACAGCCTGTACCTGTACATTATCATTATCATTATCTGTGTATCATCACTTGCACAGCCTGTACCTGCATATTATCATTATCTGTGTATCATCACTTGCACAGCCTGTACATTATCATTATCTGTGTATCATCACGAGCACAGCCTGTACCTGTACATTATCATTATCTGTGTATCATCACTAGCACAGACTGTGTCTGCACATTATCATTATCTGTGTATCATCACTTGCACAGTCTGTGCCTGCACATTATCATTATCTGTGTATCATCACTAGCACAGCCTGTGTCTACACATTATCATTATCTGTGTATCATCACTAGCACAGCCTGTGTCTACACATTATCATTATCTGTGTATCATCACTAGCACAGCCTGTGTCTGCACATTATTATTATCTGTGTATCATCACTAGCACAGACTGTGTCTGCACATTATTATTATCTGTGTATCATCAAGTGCACAGCCTGTACCTGCACATTATCATTATCTGTGTATCATCAAGTGCACAGCCTGTGTCAGCACATTATCATTATCTGTGTATCATCACTTGCACAGCCTGTTTCTGCACATTATCATTATCTGTGTATCATCACGTGCACAGCCTGTGTCTGCCCATTATCATTATCTGTGTATCATCACTTGCACAGCCTGTACATTATCATTATCTGTGTATCCTCACGTGCACAACCTGTGTCTGCACATTATTAATATCTGTGCCTGCACATTATCATTATTTGTGTATCATCACTAGCATAGCCTGTGTCTACACAATATCATTATCTGTGTATCATCACTAGAACAGCCTGTGTCTACACATTATTATTATCTGTGTATCATCAAGTGCACAGCCTGTACCTGCACATTATCATTATCTGTGTATCATCACTTGCACAGCCTGTGTCTGCACATTATCATTATCTGTGTATCATCACTTGCACAGCCTGTGTCTGCACATTATCATTATCTGTGTATCATCACTAGCACAGCCTGTGTCTGCACATTATCATTATCTGTGTATCATCACTTGCACAGCCTCTGCCTGCACATTATCATTATCTGTCTATCATCACTTGCACAGCCTGTGTCTGCACATTATTATTATCTGTGCATCATCACTTGCACAGCCTGTTTCCGCATATTATCACTATCTGTGTATCCTCACGTGCACAGCCTGTGTCTGCCCATTATCATTATCTGTGTATCATCACTTGCACAGCCTGTGTCTGCACATTATTATTATCTGTGTATCATCACTAGCACAGCCTGTGTCTGCACATTATTATTATATGTGTATCATCACTTGCACAGCCTGTGTCTGCACATTATTATTATCTGTGTATCATCACTAGCACAGCCTGTGTCTGCACATTATTATTATCTGTGTATCATCACTTGCACAGCCTGTGTCTGCACATTATTATTATCTGTGTATCATCACTAGCATAGCCTGTGTCTGCACATTATTATTATCTGTGTATCATCACTAGAACAGCCTGTGTCTACACATTATTATTATCTGTGTATCATCAAGTGAACAGCCTGTACCTGCACATTATCATTATCTGTGTATCATCACTTGCACAGCCTGTGTCTGCACATTATCATTATCTGTGTATCATCACTTGCACAGCCTGTGTCTGCACATTATCATTATCTGTGTATCATCACTAGCACAGCCTGTGTCTGCACATTATCATTATCTGTGTATCATCACTTGCACAGCCTCTGCCTGCACATTATCATTATCTGTCTATCATCACTTGCACAGCCTGTGTCTGCACATTATTATTATCTGTGCATCATCACTTGCACAGCCTGTTTCCGCATATTATCACTATCTGTGTATCCTCACGTGCACAGCCTGTATCTGCCCATTATCATTATCTGTGTATCATCACTTGCACAGCCTGTGTCTGCACATTATTATTATCTGTGTATCATCACTAGCACAGCCTGTGTCTGCACATTATTATTATATGTGTATCATCACTTGCACAGCCTGTGTCTGCACATTATTATTATCTGTGTATCATCACTAGCACAGCCTGTGTCTGCACATTATTATTATATGTGTATCATCACTTGCACAGCCTCTGCCTGCACATTTTCATTATCTGTGTATCATCACTTGCACAACCTGTGTCTGCACATTATTATTATCTGTGCATCATCACTTGCGCAGCCCGTTTCTGCACATTATCATTATCTGGGTATCCTCACGTGCAAAGCCTGTGTCTGAACATTATCATTATCTGTGTATCATCACTTGCACAGCCTCTGCCTGCACATTATCATTATCTATGTATCATTACTTGCACAGCCTGTGTCTGCACATTATCATTATCTGGGTATCGTCACGTGCACAGCCTGTGTCTGCACATTATCATTATCTGTGTATCGTCAAATGCAGTCTGTGCCTTCACATTATCATTATCTGTGTATCGTCACGTGCACAGCCTGTGTCTGTGCATGTAATTATCTAGTTATCATTATTTTTTTATCATCACTTGCACAGCCTGTGTCTGCACATTATCATTATCTAGGTATCGTCACGTGCACAGCCTGTGTCTGTGCATGTAATTATCTAGTTATCCTCACGTCCACAACCTGTACCTGCACATTATCATTATCTGGGTACCATCACAAGCAAAACTTGTGCCTTCACATTATCATCATCTGTGTATCATCACTTGCACAGCCTGTGTCTGCACTTTATCATTATCTGTGTATCATCACTTGCACAGCCTGTACATTATCCTTATCTGGGTATTGTCACTTGCACAGCCTGTGCCTGCACATTATCATTATCTGGGTACCATCACGTGCACAACCTGTGTCTGCACATTATCATTATCTGTGTATCATCACTTGCACAGCCTGTTTCTGCACATTATCATTATCTGTGTATCATCACGTGCACAGCCTGTGTCTGCCCATTATCATTATCTGTGTATCATCACTTGCACAGCCTGTACATTATCATTATCTGTGTATCCTCACGTGCACAACCTGTGTCTGCACATTATTAATATCTGTGCCTGCACATTATCATTATTTGTGTATCATCACTAGCATAGCCTGTGTCTACACAATATCATTATCTGTGTATCATCACTAGAACAGCCTGTGTCTACACATTATTATTATCTGTGTATCATCAAGTGCACAGCCTGTACCTGCACATTATCATTATCTGTGTATCATCACTTGCACAGCCTGTGTCTGCACATTATCATTATCTGTGTATCATCACTTGCACAGCCTGTGTCTGCACATTATCATTATCTGTGTATCATCACTAGCACAGCCTGTGTCTGCACATTATCATTATCTGTGTATCATCACTTGCACAGCCTCTGCCTGCACATTATCATTATCTGTCTATCATCACTTGCACAGCCTGTGTCTGCACATTATTATTATCTGTGCATCATCACTTGCACAGCCTGTTTCCGCACATTATCACTATCTGTGTATCCTCACGTGCACAGCCTGTATCTGCCCATTATCATTATCTGTGTATCATCACTTGCACAGCCTGTGTCTGCACATTATTATTATCTGTGTATCATCACTAGCACAGCCTGTGTCTGCACATTATTATTATATGTGTATCATCACTTGCACAGCCTGTGTCTGCACATTATTATTATCTGTGTATCATCACTAGCACAGCCTGTGTCTGCACATTATTATTATATGTGTATCATCACTTGCACAGCCTCTGCCTGCACATTTTCATTATCTGTGTATCATCACTTGCACAACCTGTGTCTGCACATTATTATTATCTGTGCATCATCACTTGCGCAGCCCGTTTCTGCACATTATCATTATCTGGGTATCGTCACGTGCAAAGCCTGTGTCTGAACATTATCATTATCTGTGTATCATCACTTGCACAGCCTCTGCCTGCACATTATCATTATCTATGTATCATTACTTGCACAGCCTGTGTCTGCACATTATCATTATCTGGGTATCGTCACGTGCACAGCCTGTGTCTGCACATTATCATTATCTGTGTATCGTCAAATGCACAGTCTGTGCCTTCACATTATCATTATCTGTGTATCGTCACGTGCACAGCCTGTGTCTGTGCATGTAATTATCTAGTTATCCTCACGTGCACAACCTGTACCTGCACATTATCATTATCTGGGTACCATCACAAGCACAAACTGTGCCTGCACATTATCTGGTTATTCTTACAAGCACAACCTGTGCCTGCACATTATCATTATCTGGGTATCATCACTTGCACAGCCTGTGTCTGCACATTATCATTATCTGGCTATCCTCACATGCACAACCTGTGTCTGCACATTATCATTATCTGTGTATCATCACTTGCACAGCCTGTGTCTGCACATTATCATTATCTGGCTATCCTCACATGCACAGCCTGTGTCTGCACATTATCATTATTTTTTTATCATCACTTGCACAGCCTGTGTCTGCACATTATCATTATCTAGGTATCGTCACGTGCACAGCCTGTGTCTGCACATTATCATTATCTAGGTATCGTCACGTGCACAGCCTGTGTCTGCACATTATCATTATCTAGGTATCGTCACGTGCACAGCCTGTGTCTGTGCATGTAATTATCTAGTTATCCTCACGTCCACAACCTGTACCTGCACATTATCATTATCTGGGTACCATCACAAGCACAGCCTGTGTCTGCACATTATCATTATCTGTGTATCATCACTTGCACAGCCTGTGTCTGCACATTATCATTATCTGTGTATCATCACTAGCACAGCCTGTGTCTGCACATTATCATTATCTGTGTATCATCACTTGCACAGCCTCTGCCTGCACATTATCATTATCTGTCTATCATCACTTGCACAGCCTGTGTCTGCACATTATTATTATCTGTGCATCATCACTTGCACAGCCTGTTTCCGCATATTATCACTATCTGTGTATCCTCACGTGCACAGCCTGTGTCTGCCCATTATCATTATCTGTGTATCATCACTTGCACAGCCTGTGTCTGCACATTATTATTATCTGTGTATCATCACTAGCACAGCCTGTGTCTGCACATTATTATTATATGTGTATCATCACTTGCACAGCCTGTGTCTGCACATTATTATTATCTGTGTATCATCACTAGCACAGCCTGTGTCTGCACATTATTATTATCTGTGTATCATCACTTGCACAGCCTGTGTCTGCACATTATTATTATCTGTGTATCATCACTAGCATAGCCTGTGTCTGCACATTATTATTATCTGTGTATCATCACTAGAACAGCCTGTGTCTACACATTATTATTATCTGTGTATCATCAAGTGAACAGCCTGTACCTGCACATTATCATTATCTGTGTATCATCACTTGCACAGCCTGTGTCTGCACATTATCATTATCTGTGTATCATCACTTGCACAGCCTGTGTCTGCACATTATCATTATCTGTGTATCATCACTAGCACAGCCTGTGTCTGCACATTATCATTATCTGTGTATCATCACTTGCACAGCCTCTGCCTGCACATTATCATTATCTGTCTATCATCACTTGCACAGCCTGTGTCTGCACATTATTATTATCTGTGCATCATCACTTGCACAGCCTGTTTCCGCATATTATCACTATCTGTGTATCCTCACGTGCACAGCCTGTATCTGCCCATTATCATTATCTGTGTATCATCACTTGCACAGCCTGTGTCTGCACATTATTATTATCTGTGTATCATCACTAGCACAGCCTGTGTCTGCACATTATTATTATATGTGTATCATCACTTGCACAGCCTGTGTCTGCACATTATTATTATCTGTGTATCATCACTAGCACAGCCTGTGTCTGCACATTATTATTATATGTGTATCATCACTTGCACAGCCTCTGCCTGCACATTTTCATTATCTGTGTATCATCACTTGCACAACCTGTGTCTGCACATTATTATTATCTGTGCATCATCACTTGCGCAGCCCGTTTCTGCACATTATCATTATCTGGGTATCCTCACGTGCAAAGCCTGTGTCTGAACATTATCATTATCTGTGTATCATCACTTGCACAGCCTCTGCCTGCACATTATCATTATCTATGTATCATTACTTGCACAGCCTGTGTCTGCACATTATCATTATCTGGGTATCGTCACGTGCACAGCCTGTGTCTGCACATTATCATTATCTGTGTATCGTCAAATGCAGTCTGTGCCTTCACATTATCATTATCTGTGTATCGTCACGTGCACAGCCTGTGTCTGTGCATGTAATTATCTAGTTATCATTATTTTTTTATCATCACTTGCACAGCCTGTGTCTGCACATTATCATTATCTAGGTATCGTCACGTGCACAGCCTGTGTCTGTGCATGTAATTATCTAGTTATCCTCACGTCCACAACCTGTACCTGCACATTATCATTATCTGGGTACCATCACAAGCAAAACTTGTGCCTTCACATTATCATCATCTGTGTATCATCACTTGCACAGCCTGTGTCTGCACTTTATCATTATCTGTGTATCATCACTTGCACAGCCTGTACATTATCCTTATCTGGGTATTGTCACTTGCACAGCCTGTGCCTGCACATTATCATTATCTGGGTACCATCACGTGCACAACCTGTGTCTGCACATTATCATTATCTGTGTATCATCACTTGCACAGCCTGTTTCTGCACATTATCATTATCTGTGTATCATCACGTGCACAGCCTGTGTCTGCCCATTATCATTATCTGTGTATCATCACTTGCACAGCCTGTACATTATCATTATCTGTGTATCCTCACGTGCACAACCTGTGTCTGCACATTATTAATATCTGTGCCTGCACATTATCATTATTTGTGTATCATCACTAGCATAGCCTGTGTCTACACAATATCATTATCTGTGTATCATCACTAGAACAGCCTGTGTCTACACATTATTATTATCTGTGTATCATCAAGTGCACAGCCTGTACCTGCACATTATCATTATCTGTGTATCATCACTTGCACAGCCTGTGTCTGCACATTATCATTATCTGTGTATCATCACTTGCACAGCCTGTGTCTGCACATTATCATTATCTGTGTATCATCACTAGCACAGCCTGTGTCTGCACATTATCATTATCTGTGTATCATCACTTGCACAGCCTCTGCCTGCACATTATCATTATCTGTCTATCATCACTTGCACAGCCTGTGTCTGCACATTATTATTATCTGTGCATCATCACTTGCACAGCCTGTTTCCGCACATTATCACTATCTGTGTATCCTCACGTGCACAGCCTGTTTCTGCACATTATCATTATCTGTGTATCATCACTTGCACAGCCTGTGTCTGCACATTATTATTATCTGTGTATCATCACTAGCACAGCCTGTGTCTGCACATTATTATTATATGTGTATCATCACTTGCACAGCCTGTGTCTGCACATTATTATTATCTGTGTATCATCACTAGCACAGCCTGTGTCTGCACATTATTATTATATGTGTATCATCACTTGCACAGCCTCTGCCTGCACATTTTCATTATCTGTGTATCATCACTTGCACAACCTGTGTCTGCACATTATTATTATCTGTGCATCATCACTTGCGCAGCCCGTTTCTGCACATTATCATTATCTGGGTATCGTCACGTGCAAAGCCTGTGTCTGAACATTATCATTATCTGTGTATCATCACTTGCACAGCCTCTGCCTGCACATTATCATTATCTATGTATCATTACTTGCACAGCCTGTGTCTGCACATTATCATTATCTGGGTATCGTCACGTGCACAGCCTGTGTCTGCACATTATCATTATCTGTGTATCGTCAAATGCACAGTCTGTGCCTTCACATTATCATTATCTGTGTATCGTCACGTGCACAGCCTGTGTCTGTGCATGTAATTATCTAGTTATCCTCACGTGCACAACCTGTACCTGCACATTATCATTATCTGGGTACCATCACAAGCACAAACTGTGCCTGCACATTATCTGGTTATTCTTACAAGCACAACCTGTGCCTGCACATTATCATTATCTGGGTATCATCACTTGCACAGCCTGTGTCTGCACATTATCATTATCTGGCTATCCTCACATGCACAACCTGTGTCTGCACATTATCATTATCTGTGTATCATCACTTGCACAGCCTGTGTCTGCACATTATCATTATCTGGCTATCCTCACATGCACAGCCTGTGTCTGCACATTATCATTATTTTTTTATCATCACTTGCACAGCCTGTGTCTGCACATTATCATTATCTAGGTATCGTCACGTGCACAGCCTGTGTCTGCACATTATCATTATCTAGGTATCGTCACGTGCACAGCCTGTGTCTGCACATTATCATTATCTAGGTATCGTCACGTGCACAGCCTGTGTCTGTGCATGTAATTATCTAGTTATCCTCACGTCCACAACCTGTACCTGCACATTATCATTATCTGGGTACCATCACAAGCAAAACTTGTGCCTTCACATTATCATCATCTGTGTATCATCACTTGCACAGCCTGTGTCTGCACTTTATCATTATCTGTGTATCATCACTTGCACAGCCTGTACATTATCATTATCTGTGTATCATCACATGCAGAGCCTGTGTCTACACATTATCCTTATCTGGGTATTGTCACTTGCACAGCATGTGTCTGCACATTATCATTATCTGTGTATCATCACGTGCACAGCCTGTGTCTGCACATTATCATTAACTGTGCATCATCACTTGCACAGCCTGTGTCTGTACATTATCATTATCTGTGTATCCTCACGTGCACAGCCTGTGTCTGCACATTATCATTATCTGTGTATCATCACTTGCACAGCCTGTACATTATCATTATCTGGGTATCATCACGTGCACAGCCTGTATCTGCACAATATTATCTGGGTATCCTCACGTGCACAGCCTGTGGCTGCACATTATCAGTGCCTGAGTATCCTCACGTGCACAGCCTGTGGCTGGACATTATTATCTGGGTATCCTCACGTGCACAACCGGTGTCTGCACATTATTATCTGGGTATCCTCACGTGCACAGCCTGTGGCTGCACATGATCACGCACATGATCAGTACCTGAGTATCCTCACGTGCACAGCCTGCGTCTGCAAATTATTATCTGGGTATCCTCATGTGCACAGCCTGTGTCTGCACACTATTATCTGGGTATCCTACGTGCACAGCCTGTGTCTGCACATTATTATTTGGGTATCCTCACGTGCACAGCCTGTGTCTGCACATTATCATTATCTGTGTATCATCACTTGCACAGCCTGTACCTGCACATTATCATTATTTTTTTATCATCACTTGCACAGCCTGTGTCTGCACATTATCATTATCTAGGTATCGTCACGTGCACAGCCTGTGTCTGTGCATGTAATTATCTAGTTATCCTCACGTCCACAACCTGTACCTGCACATTATCATTATCTGGGTACCATCACAAGCAAAACTTGTGCCTTCACATTATCATCATCTGTGTATCATCACTTGCACAGCCTGTGTCTGCACTTTATCATTATCTGTGTATCATCACTTGCACAGCCTGTACATTATCATTATCTGTGTATCATCACGTGCAGAGCCTGTGTCTACACATTATCATTATCTGTGTATCATCACGTGCACAGCCTGTGTCTGCACATTATCATTAACTGTGCATCATCACTTGCACAGCCTGTGTCTGCACATTATCATTATCTGTGTATCATCACGTGCACAGCCTGTGTCTGCACATTATCATTAACTGTGCATCATCACTTGCACAGCCTGTGTCTGCACATTATCATTATCTGTGTATCCTCACGTGCACAGCCTGTGTCTGCACATTATCATTATCTGTGTATCATCACTTGCACAGCCTGTACATTATCATTATCTGGGTATCATCACGTGCACAGCCTGTATCTGCACAATATTATCTGGGTATCCTCACGTGCACAGCCTGTGGCTGCACATTATCAGTGCCTGAGTATCCTCACATGCACAGCCTGTGGCTGGACATTATTATCTGGGTATCCTCACGTGCACAACCGGTGTCTGCACATTATTATCTGGGTATCCTCACGTGCACAGCCTGTGGCTACACATGATCACGCACATGATCAGTACCTGAGTATCCTCACGTGCACAGCCTGCGTCTGCAAATTATTATCTGGGTATCCTCATGTGCACAGCCTGTGTCTGCACACTATTATCTGGGTATCCTACGTGCACAGCCTGTGTCTGCACATTATTATTTGGGTATCCTCACGTGCACAGCCTGTGTCTGCACATTATTATTATCTGTGTATCATCACTTGCACAGCCTGTACCTGCACATTATCATTATTTGTGTATCATCACATGCACAGCCTGTTTCTACAGGGAGTGCAGAATTATTAGGCAAGTTGTATTTTTGAGGATTAATTTTATTATTGAACAACAACCATGTTCTCAATGAACCCAAAAAACTCATTAATATCAAAGCTGAATAGTTTTGGAAGTAGTTTTTAGTTATAGCTATTTTAGGGGGATATCTGTGTGTGCAGGTGACTATTACTGTGCATAATTATTAGGCAACTTAACAAAAAACAAATATATACCCATTTCAATTATTTATTTTTACCAGTGAAACCAATATAACATCTCAACATTCACAAATATACATTTCTGACATTCAAAAACAAAACAAAAACAAATCAGTGACCAATATAGCCACCTTTCTTTGCAAGGACACTCAAAAGCCTGCCATCCATGGATTCTGTCAGTGTTTTGATCTGTTCACCATCAACATTGCGTGCAGCAGCAACCACAGCCTCCCAGACACTGTTCAGAGAGGTGTACTGTTTTCCCTCCTTGTATATCTCAGATTTGATGATGGACCACAGGTTCTCAATGGGGTTCAGATCAGGTGAACAAGGAGGCCATGTCATTAGATTTTCTTCTTTTATACCCTTTCTTGCCAGCCACGCTGTGGAGTACTTGGACGCGTGTGATGGAGCATTGTCCTGCATGAAAATCATGTTTCTCTTGAAGGATGCAGACTTCTTCCTGTACCACTGCTTGAAGAAGGTGTCTTCCAGAAACTGGCAGTAGGACTGGGAGTTGAGCTTGACTCCATCCTCAACCCGAAAAGGCCCCACAAGCTCATCTTTGATGATACCAGCCCAAACCAGTACTCCACCTTGCTGGCGTCTGAGTCGGACTGGAGCTCTCTGCCCTTTACCAATCCAGCCACGGGCCCATCCATCTGGCCCATCAAGACTCACTCTCATTTCATCAGTCCATAAAACCTTAGAAAAATCAGTCTTGAGATATTTCTTGTCCCAGTCTTGACGTTTCAGCTTGTGTGTCTTGTTCAGTGGTGGTCGTCTTTCAGCCTTTCTTACCTTGGCCATGTCTCTGAGTATTGCACACCTTGTGCTTTTGGGCACTCCAGTGATGTTGCAGCTCTGAAATATGGCCAAACTGGTGGCAAGTGGCATCTTGGCAGCTGCACGCTTGACTTTTCTCAGTTCATGGGCAGTTATTTTGCGCCTTGGTTTTTCCACACGCTTCTTGCAACCCTGTTGACTATTTTAATGAAACGCTTGATTGTTCGATGATCACGCTTCAGAAGCTTTGCAATTTTAAGAGTGCTGCATCCCTCTGCAAGATATCTCACTATTTTTTACTTTTCTGAGCCTGTCAAGTCCTTCTTTTGACCCATTTTTCCAAAGGAAAGGAAGTTGCCTAATAATTATGCACACCTGATATAGGGTGTTGATGTCATTAGACCACACCCCTTCTCATTACAGAGATGCACATCACCTAATATGCTTAATTGGTAGTAGGCTTTCGAGCCTATACAGCTTGGAGTAAGACAACATGCATAAAGAGGATGATGTGGTCAAAATACTCATTTGCCTAATAATTCTGCACTCCCTGTACACATTATCATTATCTGTGTATCATCACGTGCACAGCCTGTGTCTGCACATTATCATTATTTGTGTATCATCACGTGCACAACCTGTGTCTGCACATTATCATTATCTGTGTATCATCACTTGTACAGCCTCTGCCTACACATTATCATTATCTGTGTATCATCACGTGCACAACCTGTGTCTGCACATTATCATTATCTGTGTATCATCACTTGTACAGCCTCTGCCTACACATTATCATTATCTGTGTATCATCACTTGCACAGCCTGTGTCTGCACATTATTATTATTATTATTATTATCTGTGCATCATCACTTGCACAGCCTGTGTCTGCACATTATCATTATCTGGGTACCATCACGTGCACAACCTGTGTCTGCACATTATCATTATCTGTGTATCATCACTTGCACAGCCTGTGTCTGCACATTATTATTATTATTATTATTATCTGTGCATCATCACTTGCACAGCCTGTGTCTGCACATTATCATTATCTGGGTACCATCACGTGCACAACCTGTGTCTGCACATTATCATTATCTGTGTATCATCACGTGCACAACCTGTGCCTGCACATTATCATTATCTGGGTACCATCACGTGCACAACCTGTGTCTGCACATTATCATTATCTGTGTATCATCACTTGCACAACCTGTGTCTGCACATTATCATTATCTGTGTATCATCACTTGCACAGCCTGTGTCTGCATATTATCATTATCTAGGTATCGTCACGTGCACAGCCTGTGTCTGTGCATGTAATTATCTAGTTATCCTCACGTGCACAACCTTTACCTGCACATTATCATCATCTGTGTATCATCACTTGCACAGCCTGTGTCTGCACTTTATCATTGTCTGGGTATCGTCACGTGCACAACCTGTGTCTTCACATTATCATTATCTGTGTATCATCACATGCACCACCTGTGTCTGCACATTATCAGTACCTGGGTATCCTCACGTACACAGCCTGTGTCTGCACATTATTATCTGGGTATCCTCACGTGCACAGCCTGTGGCTGCACATTATCAGTACCGAGTATCCTCACGTGCACAGCCTGTGTCTGCACATTATTATCTGGGTATCCTCACGTGCACAGCCTGTGTCTGCAGATTATTATCTGGGTATCCTCACGTGCACAGCCTGTGTCTGCACATTATTATCTGGGTATCCTCATGTGCACAGCATATGCCTGCACATTATTATCTGGGTATCCTCACGTGCACAGCCTGTGGCTGCACATTATTATCTGGGTATCCTCACGTGCACAGCCTGTGGCTGCACATTATTATCTGGGTATCCTCACGTGCACAGCCTGTGTCTGCACATTATTTTCTGGGTATCCTCACGTGCACAGCATATGCCTGCACATTATTTTCTGGGTATCCTCACGTGCACAGCCTGTGGCTGCATATTATTATCTGGGTATCCTCACGTGCACAGCCTGTGTCTGCACATTATTATCTGGGTATCCTCACGTGCACAGCATATGCCTGCACATTATTATCTGGGTATCCTCACGTGCACAGCCTGTGTCTGCACATTATCAGTACCTGAGTATCCTCATGTGCACAGCCTGTGCCTGCACATTATTTTCTGGGTATCCTCACGTGCACAGCCTGTGGCTGCACATTATTATCTGGGTATCCTCACGTGCACAGCCTGTGGCTGCACATTATTATCTGGGTATCCTCACGTGCACAGCATATGCCTGCACATTATTTTCTGGGTATCCTCACGTGCACAGCCTGTGGCTGCATATTATTATCTGGGTATCCTCACGTGCACAGCCTGTGTCTGCACATTATTATCTGGGTATCCTCACGTGCACAGCCTGTGGCTGCATATTATTTTCTGGGTATCCTCACGTGCACAGCCTGTGTCTGCACATTATTATCTGGGTATCCTCACGTGCACAGCCTGTGTCTGCAGATTATTATCTGGGTATCCTCACGTGCACAGCCTGTGTCTGCACATTATTATCTGGGTATCCTCATGTGCACAGCATATGCCTGCACATTATTATCTGGGTATCCTCACGTGCACAGCCTGTGGCTGCACATTATTATCTGGGTATCCTCACGTGCACAGCCTGTGGCTGCACATTATTATCTGGGTATCCTCACGTGCACAGCCTGTGTCTGCACATTATTTTCTGGGTATCCTCACGTGCACAGCCTGTGGCTGCATATTATTATCTGGGTATCCTCACGTGCACAGCCTGTGTCTGCACATTATTATCTGGGTATCCTCACGTGCACAGCATATGCCTGCACATTATTATCTGGGTATCCTCACGTGCACAGCCTGTGTCTGCACATTATCAGTACCTGAGTATCCTCATGTGCACAGCCTGTGCCTGCACATTATTTTCTGGGTATCCTCACGTGCACAGCCTGTGTCTGCACATTATTATCTGGGTATCCTCACGTGCACAGCCTGTGTCTGCACATTATTATCTGGGTATCCTCACGTGCACAGCATATGCCTGCACATTATTATCTGGGTATCCTCACGTGCACAGCCTGTGGCTGCACATTATTTTCTGGGTATCCTCAGGTGCACAGCATATGCCTGCACATTATTTTCTGGGTATCCTCACGTGCACAGCCTGTGGCTGCACATTATTTTCTGGGTATCCTCACGTGCACAGCCTGTGTCTGCACATTATTATCTGGGTATCCTCACGTGCACAGCCTGTGTCTGCACATTATTATCTGGGTATCCTCACGTGCACAGCCTGTGTCTGCAGATTATTATCTGGGTATCCTCACGTGCACAGCCTGTGTCTGCAGATTATTATCTGGGTATCCTCACGTGCACAGCCTGTGTCTGCACATTATTTTCTGGGTATCCTCACGTGCACAGCCTGTGGCTGCACATTATTTTCTGAGTATCCTCACGTGCACAGCCTGTGTCTGCACATTATTTTCTGGGTATCCTCACGTGCACAGCCTGTGGCTGCATATTATTATGTGGGTATCCTCACGTGCACAGCATATGCCTGCACATTATTTTCTGGGTATCCTCACGTGCACAGCCTGTGGCTGCATATTATTATCTGGGTATCCTCACGTGCACAGCCTGTGGCTGCATATTATTTTCTGGGTATCCTCACGTGCACAGCCTGTGGCTGCATATTATTATGTGGGTATCCTCACGTGCACAGCCTGTGGCTGCACATTATTTTCTGGGTATCCTCACGTGCACAGCCTGTGGCTGCATATTATTATCTGGGTATCCTCACGTGCACAGCATATGCCTGCACATTATTATCTGGGTATCCTCACGTGCACAGCCTGTGGCTGCACATTATTTTCTGGGTATCCTCACGTGCACAGCCTGTGGCTGCACATTATTTTCTGGGTATCCTCACGTGCACAGCCTGTGGCTGCATATTATTTTCTGGGTATCTTCACGTGCACAGCATATGCCTGCACATTATTATCTGGGTATCCTCACGTGCACAGCCTGTGGCTGCACATTATTATCTGGGTATCCTCACGTGCACAGCCTGTGTCTGCACATTATTATCTGGGTATCCTCACGTGCACAGCCTGTGTCTGCAGATTATTATCTGGGTATCCTCACGTGCACAGCCTGTGTCTGCACATTATTATCTGGGTATCCTCACGTGCACAGCCTGTGGCTGCACATTATTTTCTGGGTATCCTCACGTGCACAGCCTGTGGCTGCACATTATTTTCTGAGTATCCTCACGTGCACAGCCTGTGTCTGCACATTATTTTCTGGGTATCCTCACGTGCACAGCCTGTGGCTGCATATTATTATGTGGGTATCCTCACGTGCACAGCATATGCCTGCACATTATTTTCTGGGTATCCTCACGTGCACAGCCTGTGGCTGCATATTATTATCTGGGTATCCTCACGTGCACAGCCTGTGGCTGCATATTATTTTCTGGGTATCCTCACGTGCACAGCCTGTGGCTGCATATTATTATGTGGGTATCCTCACGTGCACAGCCTGTGGCTGCACATTATTTTCTGGGTATCCTCACGTGCACAGCCTGTGGCTGCATATTATTATCTGGGTATCCTCACGTGCACAGCATATGCCTGCACATTATTATCTGGGTATCCTCACGTGCACAGCCTGTGGCTGCACATTATTTTCTGGGTATCCTCACGTGCACAGCCTGTGGCTGCATATTATCTGGGTATCCTCACGTGCACAGCCTGTGGCTGCACATTATTATCTGGGTATCCTCACGTGCACAGCATATGCCTGCACATTATTTTCTGGGTATCCTCACGTGCACAGCCTGTGGCTGCACATTATTTTCTGGGTATCCTCACGTGCACAGCCTGTGGCTGCACATTATTTTCTGGGTATCTTCACGTGCACAGCCTGTGGCTGCAGATTATTTTCTGGGTATCCTCACGTGCACAGCCTGTGGCTGCATATTATTATGTGGGTATCCTCATGTGCACAGCATATGCCTGCACATTATTTTCGGGGTATCCTCACGTGCACAGCCTGTGGCTGCACATTATTTTCGGAGTATCCTCACGTGCACAGCCTGTGGCTGCATATTATTATCTGGGTATCCTCACGTGCACAGCCTGTGGCTGCATATTATTATCTGGGTATCCTCACGTGCACAGCCTGTGGCTGCACATTATTTTCTGGGTATCCTCACGTGCACAGCCTGTGGCTGTATATTATTATGTGGGTATCCTCACGTGCACAGATAAGCCTCAATAAAAGAAAGCGATGCAGGAGAGGTGAGCTCACACTAAGCTAAGAGGTATAAGGGTTGCTTGTGTCAGCTTGTACAACAGTTGCTGTGAGTTTATATCAGTAAAGGTAGGGTGCATCATTCAGGAGGCCCCAGGTGTCTATGATTTGGGAAGTTTACAAAGAGTGATTAAAGCATTGAAAGGTGGGACAATGACTAACAGAGATGGGGCCGCATCACAGATATCTTGAAAATGTGAGATGATGATAGAGAACTGACAAAGGTCACACAGTTTGGGAGAATCTGAAGAGAGGAAATATAGCTGGTGGCAGATTTAATAAGTGTAGGTTATGGATTATAAAATGGATTGGGTAGAATATGGAGAGCCAGTGTAGGATTGACTGGTTATGCTCATTGTCACGTTATAGGAAGGCTGCACTTACTGATTCCAGACAAGTCAGAGAAGGAACATTTTGGTGGTTCCTTGTGTCAGGCAAGTGCTTGTATATAGGGTGTATACATTAGAGTTTCTAGAGTGACTCACTGACAGCAGTAATTACAAACCCTCTGTGACAAGTAAGATTTCTAGAGCGGTAAATGTGATGAAGAGGATGGGAAGTATTATTTACTATAGGACAGCAGGATCAATAACCTGACACATGAACTAGTAATGTAAACATGATACAAATGATATGTATATATCAGCTGCTGAGTCCCTATTGGCTGGGGGCTTAATAATATGTTGCATGTTACTGCTGGAGTTTTTAGTAAAACAACTTACAGGTATACCCCACTCATACAGCGGGTTAGGGACCGGAGCCCCGCTGTAAAGTGAAAACCGTGAAACAAGGCAGTTTTAGCTTTCTTTCCACTTGCCAGTGTGTTTAAAAACTTGAAAACATGTTTGAACTAACATATATTAGGGGTGCAATAGTGCTACATTTAGTTTAATTTAGCACAGCACAGTATTCAATTAGTATTAAAAAAACTGTACCTGTAAAATAGTGACAATTACTGTAGTAAAATTCGCCAAACTATAGCACTGAGACACAGATTGCACTGTAATGCTGTAAATAGAGTGAACTGCGCATAACAAAA